>NC_056715.1:14162303-14187303 GCF_018831695.1 Puntigrus tetrazona | reverse complement strand
TCTTTTGGCAATCCTTAAAACCGAGGCATGTCATTTCTGCATCACCAAACGCAACTGCGAAAAATTCGCTGCGCGTATTCCCGCCGTGTTGTTTGATCTCGAGACAGTGATTAGATAAGAAGCCGTGTTTGATGTTGGGTGTGTGTTTACCCACATCAAATTGAAATGTTAAATGCGCTATCTGCAAAACGAAAAGTGCTTTTGAATCCATCAGACCGCATTGTTTCGTAATTGCTTTTGTCGTCTCCTTTTCTCTCTCAGATTGAATGCATGGTGGCCACCGAGATAATGCAGAGGTACAGGAAGCTGCAGTTTGAGAAGGGTAAGTGGAAAGCGTCTGTCTGGCCATCGGGTGGGCAATTAGTATCGAACAGCAGCAGACGAGGCACGTGTGCGTGTTTGTTGACGGTGAGCTCCATGCTTGCTGTCCTAGATGACTCACGGCAGACAAATAGGCCGGCGCAGGTGTGCATGTGGGGGATGAAAGGGATGCGAGTGGACTTGCACCGGACACGTGTAGGTCTATCTGACCTTGTGCTGTCACAGAGCGGAGGCTTTTACCTGTGCTGTCTGCGTGTCTAACAATGAGAGCCTGCCACCTGCCGACACCTACTTTAACTCTACCTCATTGTATTTTCTGATTATCGTTTGGGAGAAAAAGAAATCCGAAAACTCCAGATTTAAACCTGCTTTGTCCACGTGAGCAGCAAAGTTTCGAAACTCGAGCTGACTACCGTGCCTTTCCAAAAGTAGCATCCACCTTTTTCTTCAGAGCGGAAGTAAGCCTATGGGTGAGGCTTCTGGTGTTTTAGATGTTGTAGATAAATAATATGGAGAATAACAACCTGCTGTAAACGGTAAAACTGTTTGCACTACAAACCAGTGTGTTCATAATTAAGACTGTTTTATGCAGCTAAAAATAGCTGGACGCGGAGGAGACTGGAAGCTATACCCATATAATTTAGAAACTTATAGGTATAGTGATTAATTAAATACGTGTCCCTGTTAAAACTACTATAGAAGCTCAATAGAAACATGACAGAAATTCAGATGTTTTCCATTAAAATACCATTATAAACCATTAACTTTTATCAGTAAAACCATTACAAACTTCTGTTTTGTAGTGTGGTTTGGGCTTTTTCCCAATAGGATTTAACGTCCCGCCAGTAGAATCCATCACATAACTAAATTTTAAACTAAATTAAAACCAATACAAGTCCCAATATAACCATTAAATGCATCACATTTTCTGCTGTGTTTCAGGCAGGGTTCTATTCTTTCTTTTTTTTTTCAGCAGGGGTGATAGCATTTTTTTGTAGACTTAAGTATAAGTGAACTTTACATCATACTTTAAGTATACTAATATGTCTCTATTTAGGTATTAATTTGTAGATATTTTATTAAATGAATATCTGAAGACACAGAACATCAATAAAAAAAAAACCCAAAAAAACGATTCAACTCATCAGTTTGTTAGTAGAAACTGAAATGGTTCAGAAAAGATGAGAGGTGATAAAAAATATAATGCTTTTCAGATTCGCACCACGTTCAGCAGCGACAACTTTTAAAGAAATATTTTTACTTAATTTCTAACTATGTTAACTATGCTAAGTTAAGTATACTTGCATGTCATTTTAGATATATTTCTGAGAACTACATAAAGCCCAAAAGTAGACCACAAGTATAATTTCCTATTTTTAGTTTAAACATGAATAAACATGTTTTTCACAATGGATACCACAGTCTTTTTAATGTGTGCATATAATAGTAAATCTAGGTATAAACCAGCACGATTATTATTCAGAGAATACATTTATGTAACTTTCAAATACCAGTTAAGTATCAGCTAAAACACACATTCAATCAAAAATGGCCACACTGGCTTTTCTGTTGAAAATACGACAGACATTGAGTTTTTAAAGATTAAGGCTAAATGTGTAATGATTGTTTTCAATGATTGCAGAAGCACTAGCGCTTCCTCTGGACAGCAAATATCACGGCCCCCAAACTGATGCCATTGTTTGAGCCAGTGTTGCCATATCAGGCTGGTCAGGATGTAAATCTGTTAAATAAATTTGCATATGTAAATATTTGTGTTATGGCACAGGGAAATCTCTTCCCCTTTAAGACAAACAGAGTGGATTTACTAGCATTTCCATAGACATTATGCAAAACATTTCAGTATAAAACATTTTATATGTAAATATATATTTATAAATGTTTACATATAAAATACCTACTATGTTGTTTCATGAATAAGTATCACAGAAATTAATTTTTAAACTTAAATAGGATAAACTGCATTTTAACAAAATTCTGTTCATAAATTTCCAGGCTGCTTTTGGATTGTATGAAATGTATCGTATGAAATGTAAATGTAAATGTATTGTATGAAAAAGTGCAACCAAATATAAATAGGTCACGTAAAAAAGAAACATTTGTCATAATTTACTGACGCTCCTCTAGTTTCAAGTTTCTTTATTCAACTGAAGGAAGCCGTTTTCTACAGTATTTTTGGGGGGTGAACTGTGTGAACCATCCCTTTAAGAGCAGTGTTATTTACTAGCTAGCCGTTACTAAGCCTCTAATTTGGAAATACCAATGCAAGTAAGAATTTACAAACTACTGATACAACCCTATTCTAGCCACCAAGAATAATTCTGTAAACCAAGGTAAACCATGAACAGTGTAAAAATCCTGGATTGCATTAATCTAGGATTAAAAATGATCCTTGGCTACCAATTTTGAATCGCAAGATGCCCAAGTTCATACCTTTTGGTGGTGCCATTTCCAGAACAGGGCTTTTTAATCCAGTGTTTAAGGCTTTACAAACCCTCTGTCAAAATTACAAGCTTGAAACCCAGGGCTAAAAGTGGATTTAACTTGGGATTTATAAAGGCTAAGACTTAAGTGAAGTTCAAATGAAGAGTCTTTAAGTTTCCTCTCTGTATCTAAATCAGCTTGACCTCAGATGTCTTTAATTTTAACAAATGTAGCTTCAAGTCAGAATCTGCCAGATCAAAAGACTTATAAAGAGTAAATTAGAACTGTGTTAATTGGATACGCTTGATCAAAAGCATACATGTTCCCCCTAAACAGGAAAGACCAGAGGCTCTGAGCCTTGTGCTCTGCTTCTTTCATTATTTCTATCAGTAGGGGATCCCAGACTCTGGACTCTGATAATCTCCTGTAGTTTAAACCACAGGATGCATTTGCTTAAGACATACTCTCCGTCCACCCCCTCCAGTGCATCACATTGCCTTGAAAAGGAAGAAAAATAAATAAATGTAGTTATATGCAGTAGATGCTCCCATGCTGTGAGTCTCCCTCTCCGTCTCTCTTTGGTTTGCATTCGAGGTTTTCATGAGAATCGTGGCGGCGACATCGTCATAAATGAGAGACTTGCACAGAGAGAGTAAAAATGCATTCATTTAGCCAATCAGTGTTCCTGGGAACTGGAGCGGAATGGTGGCTATAACATATCCACACTCCCAGAAACCGAGCCAGGAGTTCATGTGGAGTCACGCGTGGCTTGCCGTGTCAGATGGAGAGGATGAGTGAGTTTGGTTTGTGAGAGCCTCGCGGTGCATTTAGGGACGGATGAAAATGCATGCCATCCATGACTCAACAAGACGGCTAAAAATGGCAGTCAGCGGATTTTATGAAAGCCCTCTTTCTAACATAATTACCCCCCGACCGCACATTACATACATAACCGAGCTTGGCCATATGTCATTAACAGAGCTTTTATGCATATTTGTCAGGCAGATGAGCCAGTAAAACCATTGTGAAATGGGTAGTTATGTCTGTAATTTTTTACTGAATTAGGAACATTCCGAGAGAGAGAGAGAGAGAGAGAGAGAGAGAGAGAGAGACCAGAATATCATAGAGACATGAGAGAGGATGTGAACCAGTCAAAACCTCAAAACACATACTGTAGCAACTACCCAAAACCTCCAAACCTGGCAAACCCCCTAGTAACCATCAATAACCAAGTTTTAGATATGCAGTACCATCTAGAACTCTCTAGAAACCACTCAAAACCATCGAAGTAACTGCCTAGCAACGCCCTAGAAACCCCTTAGAAATGCCCTAGCGATCACTTGCATCACCAATCATCTTGCAAGGCCCTAGAAACCACCCTGAACATCCCAGCAACCACATAGCAGTGTCTTAGTAACTAGAACACCCTGGGCACCATTCAGAAACATTCATGCAACTGCACAGAAGCCACCTAGAAATGGCCTAGCGAGCACTTGTAGCACCAAACATCTTGGCAACCAAATGAACACCCTAGAAACAGACTTGCGCTACTCTAGCAACCATCTGGAATACCTAGTAAAATCCTAGCAAGCACCAATAATAAAGGCCTTTTTAAACCACCTAAATATTACGTAGTAACCGCTTAGCAACATCCTGACTCCCCTGGACACCCTACAAACTGTCTAGCAAAGACACCCAGAACACTTTAAAACTACCTAAAAATGCCCTAGCAACACCCAGACATCCAGATCTTTTACAGAGTCGAGCACCAAACACATTTCATCAGAGATAAACCTAGCTACTATTAAATGTATTCAAATAATGATTAAATGTAATTATTTATTGAACAGCATCTCCTCCTGTGAACTGTGGTAAAATCAATGTAATGCACAGACCACATGTGGCCTTTTGCCTTAATAAAATCTAATGTAACTAATGAATTTATGCAGGATTGGTATCTTGTTCCTGAGGGCAAACGAGGCCGTAACTGCTCTTTTCTATCACCCCTCCATCTCTGATGGTGTAACCATGGTGACCTGTCAGCTCGCATCAGCAGTAAGCAGCTGAAAATATACACTCGCACAAGCGGCGTCTGATCTCACATCTCTCACCCCCTGCAGAGGTGCTGCTGGACCCGAGCCGGACCTGGTGCCCGTCCTCCACGTGCCAGGCTGTGTGCCAGCTGAAGGAGTCAGACACGGCACTTCCGCAGTTGGTGCGGTGCAACGTTTGCACACACGAGTTCTGTTCCGCCTGCAAGGCCAGCTGGCACCCGGACCAAGACTGCCAAGAGAACGTTCCCATCACCGCGTTTCTGCCCGGAGAGAGCAGGTATGTTTCTGCACCGAGAGAACGGACTCAATGAAAGTTGAGTCTTCGGAAGACAAATTAAGATATTTTTGATGACATCCGGGTGCTTTCTGATCCTGCACAGACAGCAACGCAGCTGAAACATTCAATGATAGAATTTCATTTTTGGGTGAATTTATCTTCATAAATGTTTGCTAATATTCCATAATACAACTTGCTTGCTAAGAAAGGAAAAGGAAAAACTATCCCATTCAAAAGCTTTTTTTGCACCAAAAGTGACAGTAGAAACATTTATTGCGTAAATTGTTTAACAAATGTATGTAAAAAATAATTCTGTTCTTTTGAACTGTTGATAAAATCATCCAGAAAAGAAAAAAAACACTATCATTGTTCCCACAAAAAAAAAAAATATATATATATATATATATATATATATATATATATATATATATATATATATATATATATATATATATATATATATATATATATTATTTATATATATTATTATTTATATAATTTTTATCACAAAATTAGGATAATTTTTGATGAATTATTATACTGAAAACTGCTTAAAAATTTAAATAAACGTTACAAGAATGTGTTACACATTAAAATATATTTAAATATACATTAAATCTGTATTGTATTTTAAATGTAAGAATGCAGCCTTTAAAAAGTAATAGTTAATGGTTTGTTAATGCAGAGAACTGGACCTTAAAATAAAGTGTGCCCCCTTCCCTACTTTATAAATAAGACAAAGGAAGAGTCAACATCAGTTGTCTTTTGGTGTACATTATACCACAGATGTTGTTGAGCTTGTGTTGTACTGAACATGGTCTTTCTCCTCCTCATTCCTCAGCTGCTACGCCTCAGTGTAGTTTTGTCTCTTTGAAGTGCGTTTAAACGCTCCCATCCTCCCCGCCGGTCCTTATGTGAATCCAGCTGTCACGATGAGGCGTGTTCTGTGTAATGAAGTTCGATGTTGATAAGTCGACATGTGATTTGAAATGAAATCCCGTGATCCGTCGGTGTTTTTCTGCGCTATTGAACATACTCGTCATTCGGTCTAAGAATGGATCTTCTGCTTCTAGTTGCTGAAGAGCGTTTTGCTCTCGGCTCGGTAAGCCAGAGATTCACGCGCAGGTGTTATTTGACATTCCCGTCACACGCACGCTTCATTCAAAACCCAAAGCATCATTGAGCGGAGTTTCTGATCCTTGATCTCGGGTCGTACAGGAATGAACACTCAGCCTGCTCTGAAGTGAATTGCTTCAGTAATACACACTAGAGCCTTTCAAGTCTGTAGCTCAATTTCTGTATCATTTCATGTTTGAGATTGCACCTAAACACCAAAGTGTATCTGGGAGGGAGATAAGCTTTAGACAGCTTGAAATCAAATTGGACCCAATTTACACTTTAAACGGGCTGTTGTTTCCTCAAGGAGCTATGAACTGACCTGCTTCTTGAAAAAGTTGATTTGGTAAGAGTAAATATATATGAACTATATTTGGAAAAAAGGCTATACTGAGACACTCTGCGAGATGATGACTAAAAAAAAAACTGAACGGCTCATTCCTTGATTAGCTTTTAGGTTATTTGACGTTTTTTTACTAGATTCTTAAAAAATTATATATCAATTTCTGTATCATTTCATGTTTGAGATTGCACCAAAAATCCAAAATGCTAATGCTTTTTTATTTATTAATTTATTTATTTAAATTTTTTTTGCTGGCCCAGATGAGTTATTAGTTGCACTACCACCATTTCAATTTTTTCTGAAATGTTTAGCTTTCTTTACAGTATTGTATTATTTAATATTTTATTTTCATTTTGTTTTATTTAATGCTGTCATTTAGTGCTTTTAGTGCGATTAATGACATTCAAAATAAATGTTTAATATGTGTAGATTTTTATTTTACATATACATCAATATACACGCTATACACAAATGTATTATGAAAATCTTTTAGTTTGGATGCTCTTAATCACAATTATTTGTTTGACAGTAGGGCTGGGCAATAGATTGCGTGATACACTCATGCGCATCTGGTCAGTAAAGCTGCTTTTTGATTGGCAGTAAATCTCCGTCACCTGTTTTCAAATGAAGCGGCAGTTAACACGCAGAGCCATAGATCGCTGACAAGCTACTCAGTATCACGTTAAGTATCAGAAATAATACAGAAATGATCACCTGCAAAGTTGCTATTGAGTAGCTTGTCAAAAATAAATGCGTATATACATGTAAATATTTACTTTATATATGCATTATAAATATACACAATACACACACATATATTGTACTACAAAACCCTTTTTTTGGATGCATTTGACAGCGCTATTTTATTGCATTTATTGCATATTTAAATTATTTTTGTAAAAAGAAAATGTTAAAAAGCTGGACATTATACAGCACTTTTGCTGGAGAACGATGTCATACGATGCAGAACATCACTGATTGGTTTGTCATTTTTCACATTTCACATTGCTGTTTTTAAAAGACTGTTGAATTAGGATTAACTTGGTGACATATCAACTGAATTTGCAACGATGATGTAAAATGCATACAGAAACATTTTCGTAGGGCATAAAAATGGATGTACAGTATCACCGAATGTAAAACTTTCCTTGGCAACTGACCAAAAACTCACACTGGCCTCGGGCCAGCAGTCATCCTCACTGTTAAACCCTGCTATGGCTGTGTGGGCAGAAGAAAAAAAAAAATATCCTAGCTTATTAGAATTAATAAGCCCACTTGTCATAATAGAATCAAATCTGATGGCTATAATTAGGTCTTAACCTACATAATTTTCAGCAGCCATTAGTCAAGTCCTCAGTACCACATCATTTTTCAGAAATCATTTATTTCTCATATGCTGATATTGTAATAAAAAACAATATATATATATATATATATATATATATATATATATATATATATATATATATATATATATATATATATATATATATATATATTTCATATTATAATATAAAAAAATAACAGAATCTGTAACATTGTAAAAGTCTTTACTGCCATATTCAATTACATTTAATTTAACGTTTTAATTTCTTTAAAAAATGCACTGACCCCAAACTTCTAAAAACACTATTGTGTGTGTATATAATCAAATAAGAAGTAATCACATTAAGCTACTAAACTGCTTCACTAATCTGCAGCGATGCAGTACAGTGAGTCAGGCTCTGCTGCTGTTTAACGGTCTGCGAGTGGTTTGCCGCACAATGTCACTTCCTTAGATCAATACACAGGGAATTGTCCTGGAAATGAATGGGCTTGTACCTGTCAGCTCGGTCCCCGTGGGTCAGCCTCTCCATTACCAGTGAACACCATCCCCGGCCCGCAACTCTTTACTGCATTTAAAAGAAAAAGGGCAGAGTAAAGTAGCGGTACCTGTGTGCTTCGTGAACTCTACCGTAATCTTTTTTTTTTTTTTTTTCTACAGTTCGTTCTTTAAGGCCGACGATGACGACGCCCCCATCAAACGCTGTCCCAAATGTAAAGTGTACATCGAAAGAGACGAGGGCTGTGCCCAGATGATGTGTAAGAACTGCAAGCACGCTTTCTGCTGGTACTGCCTGGAGTCTCTGGACGTAAGCATCTCGGCTTAACACTCGTAACGTCACGCTGCTATCTTACTGTATTTTACCGGTCAAGTGGCCACACTTAGGCGAGCACGTTAGCCTTCAATCAAGGCCCGTAGATGCAAAACAGTGTCTTTCGCGCAGCTGTTTCTGAACACCCACGTAGATAATGACCGGCCTCTCTTAACGTTATGTGTTTGACAGGACGACTTCCTCCTGATCCATTATGACAAAGGACCCTGCCGGAACAAATTAGGCCACTCCAGAGCCTCGGTGATCTGGCACAGAACGCAGGTGGGTGCTCACGGGAAAGAGCACACGTTTTCTTTCTCCCCCCCCCTTTTTTTTTTTTCTTCAGCTGAGAACAGAATGAGCGCACGTGCGCCTGCACGTGACCGAGTCGTAGGCATCCATTCAGACGGTGTTTATTCAGGAAGTACGCGGCTGTCTGTTCTCGAGCTAGCGATACATGCTGTTTGGCAGCAGATTATAATGCAAGACCGTCACTTTAGGGGCAAATTCACCAAAATTGTTCATCAAATGATGGAGAAGGACGGTGTAACCAGTATATTTAGATGAGCAGCTCAGACGGGCGCATTCGGGCATCTCGGGTTCTCCTTACTCCCTTTGGGTTTCATTTATTCAGATAATAGAAGAATATTGCGTCGAAAAAGGCTGATTTTATAAAAGAGTACTAAGAAAACAAAAAACAGTTTCTTGAATTAAGGACATGTGCAAACAGTTTTCAATGTAAGGCTCATTAGACCCACTGTCTATTATGTATTTCTTAATAGCTTTGATATAATACATTTTCTTACGGTTCAGAGATCGGCACAAATAGTGTCGGGAAAAGCCTCGAAGCGATTTCGTTAGGGACTGAGAGAAACATAGCATGCAGAAAAGGCTGTTTAAAATAATCCTCCACAACTTTGCTCTTCATTTTCTTGAAACGTGATGCAACATCATAAAGAATATGCTATGTGAGATTTTTTTGTAAAGAAAGAAAAGGAAAAAATGCTGTGTATATTTATTATTGTATATATTAGTGCAATTAATCACATATCAAATTAATCAAATTAATCAAAATAAAGGTTGTTGTTCACATATGTATATATACTGTTTATATATATATATATATATATATAAAATACATATATATATTTTAAAAATATGTACATGTGTATTCACTTGTATTTTATATAAAATATTTATTTATATCTATTTATTATCTATATATGCATAATGTATACAGTACACACTCATATAAACAGCAACTTTTATTTTAGATGTATATTTTAAATATATTTATATACGATATAAATTATGATTATAAATATGTGTATAAATACATTTTCTAAATATATACTGCATGTATATTTATATGTACATAATGAATATATACAGACACATGTATGTACGATTAGAATTTTGTAAACAAATTGTATGAGGATTATTTTATTTCCTGTATTTAATTACCATTGTTATTTTATATTTAGAATATTAAGGGGAAATGAGCTCAATTATGATGAAAATGTCAATGCAAGTTTTATTCTTATGTTTCGTCTTATTTTTGAGGTGTAAAAAGTTGTTCATACACTCATCATTCTCATGCTGAACATAATGTCATAAAGGTGAGATGTCCCAGAAACTATGGCGCGCTTTCTGTACTTTAGCACAAAGACATCTGTTGCTCTGCAGGGAGGAGTGAGTCATATTAAGCTTAGGAAGCGCACGGTGGCTCTGTTCCAGCCCTGCCAGTTTACATTTCATAAAGCTTCAGGCCCAGCAGCATCAGAAATTTGATTCTTTATGAATTAGTAAACACGGAGCTGCCGGGTTTGAGCCGAAGGGTTTGCCAGCACTCTCCCGTTACACCGCGCCGCCGTGAGAGCTCTGAGGAAGACAGAAATACATTTAGGGCAATTAACGCACAAACAGAAACCGCGTGCAGCGGCGAAATTTATCCCATGATAAATGGGCGCGATTGTGATCCTCGGGAATGCTGAGAAGATCCCGCTTGGAAATAGAGGTCAGCTGTTCCCTGTGCAGAATTCACAGATTGTTTAACACCCATAGAAAATCTCATTCCCGTGGTGCTCTTTCCTACAGTCATGTGAAATATGTGTCATTTTGTTGGCCCGTGAAGGTGACAGGTTCTATATATATATATATATATATATATATATATATATATATATATATATATATATATATATATATATATATATATATATAGTTCATGCATAAGATGAACTCAGTCTGTTCCATTTTGTAATGATTATAAACTGTGAGGATCTGGCGCCCCTGTGTGGTGGAAGATGATGCTACTTTTAAAAATGTTTATTTGGGTGTGTTTTTTCCGTTTTTATTGATAACATAGTAATATCATACAAAACATTGCTTAATACATTTTGATATTTTTTGCGAGTGGAATTTTTGGTGTTAGCCTAGGCTATGAAGGGTTGATTGATTACTGATCAACAACAGTAAATAATGAGAATAAGGCAGGACGGCAATATTAGGAAACAAATACACACACACACATATAATGTTGCTACGCCGCCTTAACATATGTTTCCTATATATGTTAGCATGTTTTTATTTCATGATTTCTGAGACTTTTTCTAAAGTTATTTGTTCCTCCTTTTTTAACTTCCTTTTAAGAATGAAAAAAAAAAAAGCTTTACTAAATGTTAATACTTTCAATTATTTTAATAATGAATTATCTGAAAATAGCAGATCATTTGATCTTTTTTTTAGCACAAAAGTAAAAAAAAAATTTAATATCGTGTGCTGCAATTAGGTAAAAATATAATATAATACAGTGATGCTAAATATAAGTCATATTTTTGATATTTGATTGCTGGTTAAACTAAAGAGCGTTACATTTAAACTTGTCTTAATGGTATAAAAGCCTTTCAAAACCAACGTGAAGATGAAGTAACAAGAAAAATATGTCTGCAGGTCGTCGGGATCTTCGCCGGGTTCGGCCTGCTCTTACTGGTAGCCTCTCCGTTCCTGCTGCTAGCCACGCCATTCGTGCTGTGCTGCAAGTGCAAGTGCAGTAAAGGCGACGATGACCCCTTACCCACCTAACAGCCCCGACGGGAGCGGTCCCCGTTACGAGGAATTCCGGTCATCTCTTTTAATCGTTTTTTCTTTTCCTTCCTCGCCTTCGAGCTCTTCATCACCCGGCGGGACTTGCGCGAGCCATCTCCCGCCGCGGTTACCGTCACAGCTAGCTGAGTAGGCTCCATCCCGGCAGGCCTGATGAGACTAACGGAGACTTCCCGAGCCTGCTGCTTGCTTAGGTGGAGGATCGGAGAGCCGGGGGTGCCCTCCGCAGTAACGAAAGGGAGGTTACTGAAGGAGCGCGGCGCTGTTCCATCCCGGCGCTCGTCTATTTTCTGGATGTTTCGCATTATGTGGCTGTTCTGGAGGGTTCTGTTCTAATAACAGAACACGTATTCGGTGTGTTTATGTCCGTTTCTATGTGCGTAGTAGCATTTCAGTCACACGGCCTATTCTTTATTACTCGTTTTGCACAGATAAGGGGCTTTTCGTCACGTTTTATAGCTAAGATGCTACTTTAGATGTTTATTAACTGCTAAATTTCGCATTCAGAAGTTTTCGATGCCACGCTTTTTTCTTTTACCATGTCAGTTTATTGTCTTTTAGTATGTAACTATCGACGAACCTACTTTTGATTTGGCAGATTTGGGCTGTCGACGTCGTCAAGAGATGATGTTTGCCATCGAAATGTCTCTCGGTGCGCTTAAACATCGTTTTTAGCCTCGCGCCACGGACCTCCCTAAAGCATAAACGTGATTCCAAAGCAGGGCTGTTCTGTGAGGTTACGATGCCAAACATTGAGCTACTGAGAGAGTCACTCAAAAGACGCTTTAACCTTAATCCGAGCACCCGTCATTTAAATGAGAACTAGCAAAATACCGAAACCAAATAAAACGCTTCTTCTTTTTCCCACTCCTTGATCATTTTTCTCCGGCGGTCACCTTTTCGTTTCCGTCAGACAGTTTAAAACAATTGAATTTTTAAATTATGGAACAGTCCCTGTTATTTCTGTCTGGGGTTAAACACCGATTTCGAGACTGTTTGTCTTAACATACTTACAAGTCCAGCGCTGCATCTATGCAAGTTCATATAACTTGAAGATAGAAAAATATGGTCTCTGCTGTCTTGAACTAAACGGTTGCTTCGGGCAAGTTAGCGTGGTTTAATTAAAAGGCGAAATATTTGGATTTATCATCAAAACTGAGTTTCAACTACTACTCATTACAAATACTATTCACACGATATCTTTCATTTAATTGACTGATTTTAAAACGGAGGTGTGATACTGAATGTCATCATCTTGCCTGCACCGCCTGATACAGCAAGCGTACGTTCAAAAACTGTTGCACCGTGTAACTCAGAAATTAGTGAAGGGCGACAATTAATTGAGATTAATCCCATCCGTTAAGGTTTTTGTGTAAATAATAGACTATATGTGTCTGTACTGTGTATATTTATATATTTATCTATATAAATGTACATTGTATATTGAAGAAATATTTAATGTTATATAGTAAATACAATATAAATGCAAATACTGTGTAATTATGTATATAAATTATATATATATAAAAAATAAAAACTTTTATTTTGGATGTGATTAATCACGATTAATCGTTGCCCGGCACTATCAGAAACATTAAGATCAGAGCACTTGCCATATGTGTAGCTGGATAATATGTAGCTCATTAGTTTTCCTTGTGAGATTCGCTCATCTGCCATTTTTGGTTAATGTGTAATGGAACGGTGCCAAATTGGAGGTTGTTATGACAAGGTGGATGTTTTCTCAGTATTCATAAAGTGGATTTTTGGTGAACATTCGACCTCCATCTTTTGGTAGCATTATCCCGTTTTAGCCTTAAAGTATTGGAGTACCTCACTGGTTTTCTCTCCTGTAGCTGAGGGCTTTTTTTTCTTTTCGTTTTTTTTTTTTTATTATTATTATTTGTTTATCCTCAGGTTCTCTTAGATGAATAATTTTGGCACTTTTCAGCTTGTGTGATGTTTAAAGGAATACCTTAATGCATACGCAGTCGCGACATTGTACATGAAATGGCCGTGACGTACAGTGCAGTGAAAACGGAAACCTCAGAGCTGATTTTGCTACGTTATTTTCTGATTATGACCAACAAAAATCAGCATGATGGATAAAATGAAAGCACAGCATCACTGTCAGTTACGAATAGCACACAAGTTACTCAGTCTAGCTGAATCTAATTGTGCTCACGTTAGTCAACAACATTTGGCCATTTCATGTAGAATACTATAAATGCTTTTATATATATATATATATATATATATATATATATATATATATATATATATATATATATATATATATATATATATATATATATGTATGTACACACATGTATATATTGACAATCGTGCCAAGCAGGTTTTTATGACATTGATGAGGGAACATTTTCTGACAGTGGGTAAATATATACTCAGAGCAGATCTTTAATGTTGTATGGGCTTTAAAAATTAAGCTAATTGTGTTTCATTTCTGGTGTATGTATATATTTTGCTGTAATAATCCATTTGGTGTTCTTTTTTTCATTGTATACAGTGTTTATGAATTATAAGTTGTACAATATAATCGTTTCCTTAATTCAGGGTTATCGGATTCGCACTTTGCCCCGTTCATTCGGTCAAGTGCTGTTTTTGTTCTCTTTTTGTTCGGTTCACGTCACGTTCCCGTTCGAAAACGCTGTTCGTTATTACATCAAATTAGAAATAATTGTGGCTTTACTTGTAAACTGGGAAATACTCTTTGACGTACACTATAGATCTCGCAAACAGCCAAAAACCGCATCGTTCCTGTTTGTAGGAATTTGCTTGTTGCACAAAACTTAGCCTTGCAGACTGGTTTTTATATTTCCAGATGAAACTCCTGCAAGCTTTTATAGTTTGGAGTTAGAGCAAGAGTTTGGAAAGCATGTCTTGTTTTGTCCTTTTCTCAACAGTGGTCTGTTCGTATTAATTGGTCTGTTCTTTCACTCTTGACGTTTGCCTATTGCAAATATTATTATTTTACATGTTTTTTTTTTTTTTTTTTTTAAGGACCTTGTCGGTGCTCCTTGCCACTGCTTTTGAAACTACTTTTGCCTTTCACTCCTTCTTAGATGGCCTTTTTACGTGTCGGTTGTTTGTTTTTAATATGTCATAAAAAATGTTTTATTCTTTGTGATTCAGAATCAAATTCCACTTGTACAGTTTTATGTAAAATTGCATGTATGTGTAAGTCTTCAAGATAAAAAAGAAATACAGTTACAAAAATACAACACATTTCCTTCTATTGTCTTTGCCACTAACACTGTGATATTACAATGTAGTTATCATTTTCCCCTATATTGTTTTGGTTATGTCATTTTTTTTAAAGAACTGTTTAATAGACCACTGTTGAAAAATCATTAAATATCATTAAAACATGGATTCAAAAAATGTTGTATTATGTAATTAATGATGTGCTGAAAAAAAATAAAACTATGTTTGCCAAATGTAGCTAAGAAAAATAACTTCTTTTTTTTTAGCTTAGTGATTTCACATATTTAAAGTGCACATATTCAAAATGTTTTATATTTTAACTTTATATTTAGTTGTTTCATATAAAGTATCTGCGTGCCCGCTCACAGATTAAAAAAAAAGAAACGCGAAAACTATTTAGCTGTATACAAACTACAGCAAATAAAAAGCGGTATTGGAACGTTATTTTTATTTAGTTTGTTTATTTATCTGCACGTATGACCTTTTTTATGATCAGTTTAAAATAAAACGCCGGTAGTGAATTTGAAAAGTTAATTTAAAAAAAAAAAAAGGCAAAATAAGAGTTCCCTCTTCCGGGAACGCTTTGGTCGCCCGGAAGTAGATTCGGCGGAATTCCTCCTCAGATTGTTATCGCAGCAGAATCCGGCGCGACGAGGAGGAACCAGTGCGATAGTGTTCGCGGTGTATTGTATTTATTCACATTCAGCATTCAACGGGATCATATTTTATTTTTATATTTAAATTCATCCGCTGTCGTCGTGTTCAATAAGCGAACGAAAGGGGAAGGTAAATAACGGACGGTAGATGTTGACAGCCACGGACTTCACATTCAGACATGGTTCTTTGACAGAAGTGATGCTTCATCGCCAGTATGGAGTCTTTGATATTTTATCTAGTGCTGTTAACTCCCCTTTCTATCCGTTGTGCGGTGAAACCAGCATCTGTTGAAGAAGACCCGAGAAATCAGGAAGAGGTGCAAGAGTTTGGTAAGTCACTCCGAGAAAGCAGTTCAAACGAGCTCGGCGGTCAAATTAAACAGATAACCAAATGTGCCCAAATATCTGAGGATATTTTGGTGGTTGTGTGGTTTGGTGAGTTCAAGTCTTGCTTCCTTTTCCTGTTTTGACTGAGTCGTGCCTGCTTATGTTAGTTCATTTCCTCCAACATGGAAGCTGCTGCATTTGCGCTTAAATTGCAGTTTGAATGGAAAAGACATTCACGTGTGCTTTTCCTGCAGTGGAAGCCATTGGTTGCACAGAAAGATTTAGCACTGGCCGAAAACGTTTAATTGTACTTACTAATATTTACTCTTGAGATGTTTTGGGATTTGAGAGGATTAAATGGTGTGTATGTGGGTGATAGTGGTATTATGTGGGAGTCAAAAAGTATATATGCTTTACTTCATCCAGATGCTCTCAGCTCCATGCTGTCGGACTTTGATGTTGTGCCTGCATCAGATCTGCAGCTTCACTCGGTCAGGAAGAGGGACACGGATGCCCGATCGCATGTGGAGCGCTTGGTCAGCTTCACAGCCCTCCAGAGGTAAAGCTGAGCGATCGACACACAGCACTCTCTTACTATAACATAGTGAAAAGCACCGAAGGAGACTTTAAATCGCCAAGAGCCTGGTGAAGGCAGATTCATGACTTTTATAATCGTGTATTTATTTTATAATAGTGTCATTTTATAAATTACTTCATTTATTTATTGTTTGTTATTGTTCTTTGTCCCTCTTTGATGAAAACATGTATTTTATATTATGTTATTTATATACGTACATATACACACACTTTTTGTATTTTTCAGTGTTATTCATTTCTGATAATTTTTCTAATCTCTCTCTATATCTATTTTTCTCTCTTTATTTATGTATTTTATATAATATTTGTATTACCCTATTTTTATTCTATTCTATAATAGCTATTTTGGTATTTTTTTCTTCTTCTCTGAACAACACCCATGCTTTATAATAGTAGTAATAATAATAGTCTTATGTAGTTATTTTTAGCATATTTTTAATCATAAAAACATTATGCATCTTTATTTTATATTTTTAATCTATTTTATAGACTTGTATTTTATATATAAGAAATTATGTAAAATGTATTCAACACTTATCCACAGTGGTTTTTATAATAATAATAATAATAATATTATTATTATTATTATTTTTATTTTTGAGCTTATTTACTTTTATTTATGTTTAATTATAGATTTTTATTAATTATATTTATGGATTTATTTTTTATTTATCTTTTTATTTTGTATTATTTATTAATTCATTTTAATCATCTATTCAATCATTGAAATTTTTTTGTACAGAGTTAGGAGTGTTTGTTATTCTTCTCTGACCTCTGACCTCCATAGAACACGTTTCGAGGCTCGTTCTTCCTTTAGAGTTTCACTGTACTAAAAATGTGTCGATCGCATCTTTTCAAAGGCACTTCAAACTGTACTTGACAACCAACACAGACCTTTTCGCTGACAACTTCAAAGCTGTATTCCTAGACGAGAATGGAAAAGAGGACCAATTTGACATTCAGCTACAAAATTACTACAAAGGACACGTAGTAGGTAAGACGTAGGATGAGAAGGAGGATCAGTCTTCATCCATGATGTATTATCATTTATGGGCATATAATGGTTTGCTCCCTCAACAGGAGAGGAGCACTCGCGTGTGCAGGCACACATAGACGGGAAGGAGTTTTCAGCCCACATTCTTACTGAAGATGCTGAATATAATGTAGAGGTAATTTGTTCAAACGCGCTTAATACTTGAAAGCGTTCGATATTAGCTTCGCGGTACGTGTTTTTACTCTTGTATTTGTTTAGCCCTTGTGGCGGTTTACAGAGTCACCTTCTGATGGCCGTTTGCTGGTGTACCGTTCAGAGGACATTAAAAACATCAGTCGACTGTCCTCACCCAAAGTGTGTGGATATGTGAACACTGACGCTCAGGAGCTCCTGCCAGAAGAGGCGAGAGCAACGGGACAGAAGGCACAGGAGGATGGTGTGTATTCTCACACACACACACACACATACATATATATATATGGAACGGTAACACACAGGGAGAGTGGACATCAAGCTATTACAAGAGGCTCTGAAACGTTTTACATTTGAAGAACAGGAATTTATTGGAATTCCATGGAGATATATATATATGTATATATAAAGTCAAATTTAAAAACCACCAATTGAACTCTCAGACTGCACGGAATCTATCGTAAGTGTGAAACGTTGTCTTTAAATGCAATTCTGAGAGAGACGTATTTAGTTAGAATAGCTGGTTAAACACACAATAGATATTGAGCTTCCGTCACATGCTCGTGACGAGCGAGATGCTTACTGCGTGAGTGTGTGTAGGAGTTATACATCGGTCTGACAAAGGCCGCCCATTCAAGCATGTAGTCACCCGGCAGTGACCTCCTGCTATGAGGACTCAACAGAGTCTGGAGACAATGCATGATAATTCAATTCGGCGGCTACGTTCTTTGTCCTCCCATCGTAGTCATGCCCATTTTGTTGCTTTATATTGCGTATATCCATTTAGGGTTATTGATGCTTTAGAACCGAGAAATCGTTATTTTCTTGAATGCAGAGCCTCACAACATACAGAGAAGATCTGCGCAGGACAAGAAGAACACCTGCCCGCTGCTGCTAGTGGCAGATCATCGCTTCTACAAGCACATGGGCCGTGGAGAGGAGAGCACCACCCTCAACTACTTGGTGAACAATGCAAATAAAACGCACTAAATGTGACCGGAAAAGAAAGCAGTCACTGAACTTAGCAGTTTGTTGCATATAAACACAGTGATATCAGATTACAATTGAATTTGTGCGTTTCGTGTCTTTCAGATTGAGCTGATAGACAGAGTGGATGATATATACAGAAACACAACCTGGGATGAGGATTTTAAAGGCTTCGGGGTGCAGATTCAGCAGGTTAGGATCATCCTCTGTCCTTATTTTGATTGAGTTTCACGGCTCTGTTCACAGTGAACACATTCATTGCATGTGCTCTGACTTTTCTGTGCATTTGAGAACACAAAAGTAAGCATATTACTTCATTATCAACAACATATTGTGTCTTTATAAAAATAAGTAGGAAAACGGAGGATAGGGTTTCTGCCGTCTCAGTCTTTTGACTCACAGATATGAAATGTATCTGTAGAAAGCTCTAAATTAATATTTCATATTAAGACTTTTAGCTTGCTCTCGCATGGCTTCAGATGCATAATAAAAGTGGTTCATATGACTTGTGCGCTGTATTGTGATACACACCACACAAGTCATATGAACCACTTTTATTATGCTTTTCCTTGAGAAGCTCGAAAGCTCCGTTGTCCATTCATTTTTACTGTATGGGAAAATACAAACAGAACATTATCCAAAACACCTCCTTTTTGTTTCACAGAAGTCATATGGGTTTAAATAAATGTCCCAAACAAACCCTGCTTTTTTCCGCTCCTGAACACTAGAAGAACCGATGACTCTGAAGTCAAACAGATCACGGCTGCTGACTCAACTCTAAAACAAAGGGCTTAATGTTAGTTTTAACAGACCACAAAAGTTTCCAGATTTAGTCACAATTTGTAGCGATCTCCAGGTATAATCTCCAGGTGTTGCACTTTCTCAAAAGTGGCACTTTGATTAAATATATCTCTGTATCTCTTACAGTCGGGGTTTATGTGCTCAATGCTTTTTTCATTTCATTGTTTGGTGAGTCCAAGTTTTTGCTCTGCTAGTATTATCTTGCCGTCTAAGTTGTAAATAAACCCCACAGATAATCATAAACAAGGAGCCCACAAAAGTTGCCCATGGAGACATTCATTACAACATGGATGGCAGCCCATTAGGAAGAAAGGACGGTGTGTGGGATGTGAAGAAGCTTCTAGAAGTAAGTGCAGTGTCCATAGACGGTATATAGAGGTCAAAATTTCATAAGTAGCCCACAACAACAATCCAGTTAAAGTTTATGTGCTTAGTTTTCTGTATTGTATTAAGTAAAGGTTATTTTATTTATAGATATAATATCATTGTGGCATTTGCTACGCACATAATCAAAGGCAGCATGATGTCCGAATCGCAAAGAGTGACTCTTAATAATTGATTGTTTTTAATGAATCAGTGGAAAAGATGCATGAAGCGAGTTAGTGATTTGAATCAGATTCACTCAGTCGATGAATCCCCTCACTGAGTCCTTTTTCTTGTTTGATTCTCTGAACCAGGATTCGTTGTGATGTATTTTAGGGTTGTTCGTAGACCCTTTTTTTTTTTTTTACTTTTTCTCACTTGTCTTTAGCAATTCAGTTATGACATCTCAGACAACGCCTCTACAGTTTGCCTCGCCCACCTCTTCACCTATCAGGACTTTGATGATGGCACTCTGGGTCTGGCTTACGTGGCTCCTTCCAAACAGGGATTGGGAGGACTCTGCCCTAAACGTAAGGAGCTCTTTAACTGTGATCGGTGAAGTTCTGCTCTTTAAAAGTGCTTGACCTCGCGCATTTCCTGTCTTACAGCTTACTATCCATCACAAACCGTCAGGAAACCCAGCTACCTAAACACAGGCTTGACAAGCACCATGAATTATGGGAAAACTATTCTAACTAAGGTTTGCTTCGAATACCACTTGCATCTTTAATACTAGAAGGCAGCATTCTGATGGTTTGTTTTTCCAGGAAGCAGATCTTGTAACAACGCATGAGCTCGGGCACAACTTCGGAGCAGAACACGATCCAGACAACATACCTGCCTGTGCGCCCAGCGATGATCAGGGCGGCAAATATGTCATGTACCCTATTGCGGTCAGCGGAGATCACGTCAACAACAAGGTATTATCCATCATGTGCTGATTTCCCCCCCCCTCCCTTTACATGTAGTTACTTGATTACTCACAGTTTTATTTGTTCTCTCAGCGCTTCTCCAGCTGCAGCAAGTTCTCGGTCAGTAGGACGTTAAGGGTCAAGGCTCATCAGTGCTTTAAGGAGAGGAGCAGCAAGCTGTGCGGGAACTCCCGTGTGGAGGAGGACGAAGACTGTGACCCTGGACTCCTTCATCTCAACGACGACCCCTGCTGCACAGCTAAGTGCAAGTTCAAGAAGCAGGCAGAATGCAGGTAAAGAAGCTAAGAGTGATTAGACCAATATATCAGCGCCAACAGATATAGTGACCACACACTATTTCAGTCTTGATTTTCTTTTTTAATTGTTTAATTATTCCGACTGATGGAATATGCTTCTGTTGAAACCTCAACTGTATTAAATGATTTAGAAGTCAAAGGTCAGGAAAAACACACAAGAAGTGTGGTTCTCTTAAAGGCATTGTTCTTGTCGGTGTTTGTGGCTGATATTGTTTCCTGTGACCCTCAGTGACAGGAACAGCCCCTGCTGCAAGAACTGTAGGTTTGAAAGTGCAGATAAGATCTGTCAGGAGACCATCACCGCCACCTGCAAGGGCACGTCAAAGTGCTCAGGTGAGCTCAGAACTGTCAAATGTCGGTACAGCAGAGGTCTGTAGCAGTTATATTGAACTTTTTACTCTTGTGTATCCCCAGGCAACAGCAGTGAGTGTCCCACCCCTGGAAACCTGGCTGATAATACAGAGTGTGTGGACAAGGGCCGATGCCAGAAGGGCGAGTGCATGCCTTTCTGTGAGGCCGTGCATCGTCTTGAGTCCTGTGCCTGTAATGGTAAATGTCCTAACAGACCCTCTTCTCGGTGTTCACTAGGGCCCAGCCAAGAGATCTGATTGGATTACCAGTGATCATATTGTTAGACTTCTACGTATGGCAGACTAGTTTACTTCAATTTATACAGAGACACTTTAATATCTTGGCTACAGTAAAGCTTTTAAACATTTACAGCATTATCGATCATATAGGAAATCAGATATGGATATTTTATTAATTTCTTTTTGTTTATATATATATATAAATTTTTACTGTTATTATCAATGTTTAGCACTTTTCAAACTACAGAATTTATTTTGAATAGAGATCTTCGCAGCAAAAACTTTACTTTTACTTAAAAAACTGCTGATAATGTTAAACTCTGTTTTTACAACTATCCCCAGTCTTCTGTATCTAATGATAGCAGGCAAGATAGTTTCTGTGTATTTTCAGTGTTCTCTGTATTTTTTAATACAGAGAACACTGAAAATACACAGAAACTAGAACCAAAACACACATAATAAGAGTAAAAATAATAAAAAGGTTCAACGTTTTGACTGTGATTAGGAATGCAGAAGTGCTGTGATGTGTTTCAGAGACTGAGAACTCGTGTAAAGTGTGCTGTAGAAGCAGCAGTGGGCTGTGCGCTCCCTTTGACAGTAATGGGTCGTATCTTTACCTGCGCAAGGGCAAGCCCTGCACCGTTGGCTTCTGTGACGGTTCTGTGAGTGCACCGCTTGTCTGTGTTGTGAAAATGATCATTAATCAAACTGAACAGTGTTTTCTATTCACTAGCGTGATAAATGCTGTGGTGTTGTTCATTCCAGGGTAAATGCATGAAGCACGTCCAAGATGTCATCGAACGTTTATGGGACTTTATAGACAAACTGGACATCAACACATTTGGTAAGGGAGGATAACAGTGAATTTAGCTTGGACTTCTTCTGTATGTTTTGTAAATCCCATAGGTGACTTTTTTTCTGTCAATGCGCAGGGAAGTTCTTGGCTGATAACATAGTTGGATCAGTGGTGGTCTTCTCTCTCCTCTTCTGGATTCCCCTAAGCATATTGGTGCACTGTGTGGTAAGACTTATTACAGAAAATGTTTTTTTCTGAATTTATTTTTCTAAAAGTATTATAAAAGTCCATTTAACTAATACTATACTATAATAGTATTAGTTACATATGTTAGGATTATATATATATATATATATGTGTGTGTGTGTGTAAGTATATATGTGCATATACTATTATTATTTATATTTTAAATTACCTTTTTATACTAGTTTTCGTTTAAATGTAAGTTTTGTTCATATTGATAAACTAGTTTAATTTTATGTTATGTTATGGATTTGTCATTTTACTTTTTTTAGTTTTATTTCTGTTTTAGTCATTTTAAAAGCTTATTTTAAAACATTTAAAATTGTTTTCATCTTATTTTTCTTATGCTTTATTTCAGTGAACAAAAATACATTTTAGTTAGGACTACAATAGAAATAGGCCAGTGAATTAGTTCTTAAAGTTTATGGTATACTAACAGTTTGTAAATAAATTTCAATTCAATTCAGCAATAATACTGTGAGGAACAGGCTGAAATATGATGGTATTTTGCCATAATCTCATTTGTATTGCGGCTGTTTTCTGAGAATACTTCCACAGAAGTAATTATGTGAGTACTTCGGTGACTGGTGAGCGTAAATGCTGATAAAGCACTTCTCTTTTCTCATTAACAGGACAAGAAACTGGATCAACAATATGAGGAAAACTCCAAAACCATGATGTACCCAAGTGTAAGTACTCACGTGACAAAACTCCAACTCCAACATGGCTCCTTTCTCTCGCAGTGGAAATCAGATTACTAACAGGCTAACTAACAAACTAAACCTGCATTAAAGTCACCCAGCTCCCCAAAGTAACATAATAACTTGCTCACCCAGTTAGCATGGCGTCTTTTACCAGGGCTAGTATGTGCGAGCGTGGCTGCACATGTATGACTTGTGGCTTGTTTGCTCTGACCCTTGTGGAACTGCAGCAGATGGTGGTGGAGGTGTGTAGTAGAGCTCTCAACTCAGGTGAGTGAGCGCCATACGGCCCCTGAGCGCGCTGGTTGTGACGTGTCAGATCGGCTCAGTTTAGTTCAGCTTGTCCTGTATGTCTCGTGCATTCAGTGTCCATGAGGATGTGTTGCCGGTTTCTGGTTCAAACCTCTTTTTGGATGCAGTTCAGTACTGGAGTGTTTTAAATGCACGGCTTTGAAACCCTCTTGATACTGCATACGCTAGCAGTGCCCGTCTCTTCATTTGATTTGGTTCAAGAGATGTGAATGGACCGTTACCGATTTGGCAGATGCATATTTTTCTGCATTTAGCTCAAGTGTAGCATGCCGTTTATGTTTTGCATAGGGATGGGCATCAGTTTGTCTAGTTGTAATTTTATACTATACTATAACTGGTCAACTAATATATATACTAATATTTGAATTTCGGATATGAATTATTTTTTGGTTTGCTTGTTTCATCAATACTTTAGGAGTCTGTAATTGTATATTAATTTTGTACCAAAGATGGTACAAAAGTTTCTAGATATAGTGTTTATATATTTATTTGTAAGTTTCAGTGAAAGAAAAAGAAAAACACTATTAATTTTTTATTTACGTGATGTAGGAAACTGGTAATTGGATTATATAACAAACATCATTCGGATGTCTATGACATTTTCCTATTAATTTAGTTCTTAACCATCAGCAAACTTTCAATGGGGCCATATTAAATTATAATTATTACATTAAATCTACAAACATAAAGAGTGTCAACTACAATGATGTATTTTTCCCATTAATAATTATATAAATTAAATTATACAGACTTGTTTCAACACTTCTAGTTTCTTTTAATAAAAATTTGTAGAAATGCCTTTTGAGGTCCACTGTTTTGGACAGGAAGAAAGTAAAAATCTATGATA
This sequence comes from Puntigrus tetrazona, assembly GCF_018831695.1. NCBI lineage: Eukaryota > Metazoa > Chordata > Actinopteri > Cypriniformes > Cyprinidae > Puntigrus > Puntigrus tetrazona. The sequence continues at coordinate 14,162,651 of NC_056715.1, read as the reverse complement.
CTCAGTACTTTGATGATCAATCCTTGCGGTCACTCCCGAGCACTCATGTCCATCCCTATTAATGCAAAATGTCATCGATACTTGGACAAGCCTCTCTTACTTATTCCATCACACGTTCTGTTCTTAGAGCGCAGAGATAATGAGCGGCCTGGAATCGGCGCCCATCCGCATTGTGAAGGCCCCTCATCTGCATTCAGCGGGAGCGCGACCTCAGCCCTCGCTGGGCCCCACGGGCCCCGGCGTCTCACCGGCACAGGAGACGCTCGCCGGCCCAGACCCAGCCAACCTCTCCGCCGCACTCAAAGCGGATCCGCTGCGAATGGCCACAATCGAGGAGGACCCCAGCGG